>NC_137862.1:21669579-21682079 GCF_963924005.1 Protomyctophum bolini | reverse complement strand
AATAATGTGTTTGTGTGTGTGTGTGTGTGTGTGTGTGTGTGTGTGTGTGTGTGTGTGTGTGTGTGTGTCTGTCTGTCTGTCTGTCTGTGTGTGTGTGTGTGTGTGTGTGTGTGTGTGTGTGTGTGTGTGTGTGTGTGTGTGTGATCTTATATTTCTTCTCACGTGTGTGTGTGTGTGTGTGTGTGTGTGTCAGGATGAAGAGTGGTGTGAGCAGTCTGCAGATGTCCGCTCCCAGGTCAAGTTCTTTGAACAGCTGGAGAGAATAGAGAAACAGAGGAAAGATGAACAAGAGAGAGAAATCCTGTTGAAGGCTGCTAAAGTAAGTTATTGGCACCCCCGTCTCCCTGTTCTGTTCCTGCGTGCGTGCGTGCGTGCGTGCGTGCGTGGAATATGGAATGTGGATACTAATGTATGTTTGCTTTCACGTGCATGTGTTCTAATGTATGTTTGCTTGCATGTGTGTGTTTTAGCAAATGTTTGCCTGTATGTGTGTGTGTTTTTGTTTATGTTTGCTTGCGTGTGCGTGTGTGCATGTGCGTGTGCGCACGCGTGCGCGCCTGTGTGTGCGCGTGTGTGTGTTCATGCGTGAGCGCATGTGTGTGTCTCACCGGTACAGAGTGCAGTATATGTGTGTATTTTAGTTTGTGTGTGTGTGTGTGTTTGTGTGTCGCTCTGACAGATGAATTGGAGTGTGACACCAGTGGATGGAGTGACCTTAGTGTGTCCTCGCGGGCTCCAGGCCTCAGGCCTCTCATGTCCTGCCTCTGTCCCTGCACGCACGCACGCACGCACGCACGCACGCACGCACGCACGCACGCACGCACGCACGCACGCAGTCCCACGCATCCTCTCGCATCCTCTCCAAAACAGGGCAGGGACAAAGAGAAGTCTTGACACCTTAAACCACATGAAAATGTGTTCAAATAGAACCTTGTACATATTTATAGATATCTGCCTATCTCTGTCAGAAAGTAAAATAGGAAGATTTTCACTCTCACTGAGCATTAGTGACAGTGATTTTATTGTCTCCACCAGGCCGAAGGCATGGGGAGAGGGTATTTTTTTTGCACTCCGTCCGTCCGTGTGTGTGTGTGTGTGTGTGTGTGTGTGTGTGTGTGTGTGTGTGTGCGTGCGCGTCCGTCCGTTACCAGCTATTCTCCGGCACCGTTAACCCAGTCGATACCAAATTTTGCACACACACTCCCTGGATGCCGACGATGAACCTCTGCCCCAGATTTTCCAGAACGGCCTTTTATAGCGCCACCATGGGGCCGACTTTTGAAACACATTTTTTTTTTGCTATTAGTCCTCCAGATTCTGTCCCGCAAATCGTTACACACTATCTCTATAGTCTTGTGTTCAAGACGGATCTTTCACAGACTTTCCTACTAGGCTGAGGAATGTCCCACCCTTTTGCACATTGGCCTGTTATAGTGTCACCAACAGGTGGATTTTTGCAAAACACATTTTTGGAACAAAATTCCTCAAATCATCCAATTGCCATCCAAGGCGTAAGAAGAAATGTCACCCTATTATAGCGCCACCAGGAGGCCACAACCTGACCTGCCCTGGTGGAGACCTGTTTTATTGTGATGTCCCAATGGATTAGTGGTTGTGACATCGTTTTGAGGCTTTGAGAATTATTAAAAAAATCAATCAAAAAAATTTCACTTAATGTTAAAAGTTCAGTTTTTTGGATGCAATTGAGGTCAGAAGACCTAGAAAAGGTCACCAGACCTTTAAAGGTGTAGGGAAACGGAAATGGTGGGCATTTTATTTTGAAGTTTCAGACGGTTTCAACTTGAAACGCCGCTCTGAAGTTTCTGAACCAATCAGAGCGTCACATCCCTTCAGGCGATGGGACGGTAGCTATGCTATACACAGGAGCATGGTGTGTGTTTGTTTACAAGTCAGATAGTCAGCCAGCTGTACCAGTTTACTGTTATGTGGCTTATTTCTACCCTATAATGTTTTCAGATACATATTTTAGCGTGATGATTACGTTGAAACTGAGTAATACACTGTCTGGATGTTATCTTGAATGGGAATAGGAGGATTTCTGTAATCAGCAGCAGCTGTGTTGGACGGATGCTTAATTTTTATTGGCTTTTATCGATGTGTATCTCTACACGTCATCACGCAGCACGTTCTCGTTTTCAGGAAGTAGTTTAAAAAATATTTTTATGGACTTTTGATATAAAAACACACAGAAATTAATTTGCCAATGTTTTTGGCATCCATTGTTAGGTATGCCCATAAGATGACCACGGATATGGTCTAAAAGTGTGAAAAACTTATTTTTCATTTCACTACGCCTTTAATATCGGACATCTCGAGACAGGATAGCTCCTATACACTGTCTCACTAAAGCCAGATGTATACTTAGTTGTGTGCTAGTGTCTCACACCGAAGATAGCTGATCTATAAGCTTGTAGATCGGGTATAGTTTCAGTGCTAGACTAAATGCATGTCCAAGTATAAATCAGAGCAGCATGCCCTTCTTTGATTTCTGGTGATTTAATTTGGGTATGCAGGTATGCACCTGTAACTATAATTTGAAGAATAAATTTGAAGAGATCACCAGCAACTTTTAAAAAAAAGAGAGAAAAAGAGAATCTTTTGCGAATGAAAATGCCCTGTGGTGAAACATTAGCCTGAAAGCTGGCTTAATTTAATTAATTTTGAATGGTGCCAATGTCCTGCAGTAAAGATCTTCATTGCGGCAAACCTCGCTGTCTTAATTGCATTATTACTTTTCGGCCCTTCCCGCAAAGGATATTACAAAACCGTGTCACTGATGAATACTGCCCACTCAGACAGTGACCTAACCTTTACGATTCTTACTTTGACACTTTTTTTTTCTTTCTTTTTTGAATTTCATAGTCAGAATGCCTCGCCCAGAAACTGCCTCGCCTAAGGAAAAGCTATTAAACGCTACCTAGCTTTATTTGTTTGGTTGTGTTCATGAAAAAAGGCATAATCTCAGCAGCTTCTCTGCAAACTGTGTCATAAAAAGTTGGAGCTGCAAGGTTTTTTAGTTGGCCATTGTCACCTTTCGGTTCTGCTCGGTTAAAATACCTTATTTATTTGTTTACTTTTTAATGTGAAAGGCTCCATTCATTAGCAGGATTAATAAAGATTTAATTTTTTACAGTTTTAATTATCTTCCACTGCACATCCATAGGGGATCCTCTCACAGCCCTGTGGATGACAAGAGCCCTATTAAAGCAGACGGAAGCAGAAAAGTGGCCCTTATTGCACACAAGTATTACATGCATGTACTGTATAGGGCCTTTCTATCTTTGGTTTCGACTGCAGAACCACTCCTATCCGGCCCCCTTGGCAATAACACTATAGAAGCACAGGAATCTGCTGCCTTAGAAGCTGTCATCGCCCATTTAGAATTAAGGCACATATACATCTACAGTAGGCTCTAATGCAGCTTGACAGCGAGTCGCAGGTTCGATTCCCGGGCCTTTCCTGCGTGTCACTCCCCGTCTCTCTCGCGCTATTTCCTGGCTATCTCTAAGATGTACTATCCAAATTGGGGCTTTTCTGTCTTTATTTGGATAGTGCATCTTAGAGATAGCCAGGAAATAGTGCGAGAGAGAATAAAGTTTGCCATACAAGCCAATCCCAGAGCAACCGGTTTGGAGGATAGCATAACAATGTAGATCAGGGATGCACCCTGCCCTCTCCTGCTAAGACGATGTGGAGAGACAGAGGAGGTGGAGCTCATTTGGGTTCATGTGATAGCCCATTCCGTCCACCATGGCGTGGCAACTTGGACAGCGCATTCGCTAGCGTGCGAGGCTGCTTGGCAGGGGCACTCGTGGGCTTGCCTCGCGGGTCACTCTGCATGCCTCGCAAAGCCTTAAAGGACAACTTTGGTTTTTTTCAACGAAGGTTCATGTTTTAGGTTGTTATTAGAGAAAGTAAAAGATGAGTGTTCATTTTTTTTCATTTGCAGCTTTCTTTCGTTTTAGTGATCTTAGCTATTTTTGACAGGGGGGCGGGAGCATTCGAACATGGGGCTAAATATGTATTCTTTTATACAATTTTATCGCAATTTATTTTTGTATTATTTACTATAGTCCTACTAGACCCCAGGAAATTACATCTGTCCACAAAAGATCACAGGATCGACTGAATGTGAGGGGGGGGGGTACTATAGGGCAGGGGTTCTCAACCCGTGGGTCGCGACCCCTCAGGGGGGGGGGGTCGCCAAATGATTTTGGGGGGGTCCCCAAATTATTTTATTGCAACTGAATGTCTGGAAAATTAATTAAGAGTTAAATTAAGAGTTTACATATAGTACACAATACATAGTGCATTCATAAACTTTCCTTAATGATTATATCTGGTTTCAGTATTAATTTATGATGTCGCGAGACATGGCCAAAGCTTTTCCAGGGGTCCCCAGCCAAAAACGTTGAGAACCCCTGCTATAGGAGGATGCCATATTGTGGCTCAACATGTCAGTTTGTCACCCCAACAGCAGGTCAGGTGTCCAGTGCTGGAGGATCCCCTCCACCATACACAGCTGGTGATGCAAATGTGGTGTCAAAACCTTTGTGTGTGTGTGTGCGTGCGTGCGTGTGTGTGTGCGTGCGTGCATGGCTGCGTGCGTGCGTGCGCGGAGTATGCGCGTCCGCATGTACGCGTGTGTATGCAGGAATCGAGGGCAGCTGCCAGAGGAGATGTAAAGCGTGCCAGTGGCACCGCTGCCCTTTGTAAACAGTCCATCTGCATCACCCGCCCCCACCCCTCCACATCAGCCTCCCACCGCTGAACCGCGCCGCAAGAGCTCCTAGCCGCTAATTTGACCCCTTGAATAAGAGATCGTCTAAAATAATCCTGCCCCACCCTCTCTCTCTCTCTCTCTCCCCCCCCTCCTCGCTCCCACTGTCGTCCATTTAAAATATGACTGGGTCTAGAGGGATGCACTCGGCCGACCGGAGGGCAAACGCATTAGTCTTAGTTGAGATACCGACCAGTACGTGAACCGCCTGATATATTTAAAGCCAATTAGCAGAGGAGGAGGAGGGTGTGAGGGGAACGGGGCTCTTTGACCGTACCAGAGAGAGAGAGAGAGATATGAGGCAATGAGTGGGAAGTCTTTGGGAGTAGAACCGAAGGCCACGGTTTTCTCATTGCATTACTGTGGCAGAGAACAGAGTTTCTAAGGAGAAAAGTCCATGCAGATTTTGAAATAAACGTGTAGCATGAGGATTCGGACAAAAGCAATATCAGGCAAATTAGAGGGAGAGATGTCCACTTAACCACATGGACCCTATTCTGGCCAATGGGCATGCCATAATAGGCATGCCCATTATGGCATCTGTGAAAATCTACAACCTTGCAGCCCATTAGATCGGCTATTTTCTGCGAAGTGTTTTGATGTAGATGGGGGAAATGGTGGGGGCCACGTATAGATCCCTGGGGGACCTCCCCCCCGCCCCACGAAATATATACTGTGGGGTTTAAGTGGTTAAGAAACGGGGAGGGGGCGGACTGACACTTTTGCTGATGCTAGCGTATACACTGTCGGGACTGTGGCCACAATTGGAATAGTGTATGGTGGATTCCTTGTGTGGTTTGTGTGTATATGGCATGTTTAGCCAGTCATGTTTAAGCTGTCATTTGGCCTGTAGTTGTCAGTCTAACATGAGGCTGTGTGGCGAAGGATTCCCAGGGACCATCACATTCACCCAGATCCCAGCTCCTGATTAAAATAGAAGTGCTGTGTTGTTACGCCAGGGACACGCACGCACGCACACACGCACACAGACACACACACACACACACACACACACACACACACACACACACACACACACACACACACACACACACACACACCTCATTGGACAAGATTCCAGAAACACAAGAGAGACATACCTCAAAGTATAGGCAGAGGCAGACACACACAGTGTGTGCGCGTGTGCACGTGTGTGTGTGTGTGTGTGTGTGTGTGTGCGTGTGTGCTGGCTCGTGCAGAATTTTTAATAACCTCTTTTGATTAGAAGTGCCCTCGGGCGGCTTATTTAGGGCTGGATTTGGAGCGGGGGGTTTAAAGGGCAGCAGCCCCTGGGGGTGTCGCTTCGCTGCACTTCTCTGAATTCAAATACGCTGTCCTTGACACCCCCATCCACCCCCCTCCCTGTATCCTGTTCCCATTTTGTACTTTTTTTTTTCACAGGGTGGCCGCAACAGATGAGGGGTCTCCTTAAACCAGCTGTTAACCTCTTGTTTTTACCCCCCCTCCCTTCTTCTTCTTCTTCTTCTTCTATCCCCCTTTTTACTGCAGAGTCGCTCCAGGCAAGAGGACCCAGAGCAGGCGCGGCTCAAACAGAGAGCCAAGGAGGTAAGCCGCCACCGAGATCATTACCCTTGACATTTCCCAGAGACTCCTGCGTATTAATTTTTCATGCCCCACTACTATACATATGTAATGCCATTTTTAAAAGTCGGACTTAAAAAGTTTTGGAGGGAATTATTCAGCGGGCTGATTGATGTGTGTAAAAAGGGGGTGAATTTTTATACACGCCCCCACCCCTTGTCCTCATCTTTCCTCTCCTTCCTTTTGTGACAGTCACATGTTTTACTAACTGGTAACTGCTGTTCGCTGTTCGGTGTGCTGGTGGGTGGAATCCAGTTGTGAACCGGAGGGTCTCACAGCATGCACTGATGCACTTTTTCTGTAATAACTATTTGCATTAAAATAAGCAATAACCTCACTTTACCTGCATGAGAGCTCAGGCAGAAGTGCTGCGACTGATGTAGAAAGGCAGCCGGTTTGCTGGTTGATATATCACAAAGTCGTTTTTAGTCCCGCCTTTTTATTGAGGAGTGATGTCGTATGGCACATGAATTCTCAGCGGGATGTTGAAGTTGTATGTAGACAATTCTCCTGTTTAGTGGTTGGTTAACATTGTGTACGAAAGACACCGGAAGTTTCTGAATTCCCCCCACCACCACCGCCCCTTATTTTGTTTACTCCTGAAGTGCAAAAAATAACTTCCGTAATAAGGATCAAGAGAGAGTTGTAATGGTAAAGTTTAGGAAACGGGTAGTAATACAGAAACACACACCATAACACCTCTTGCGGTAGAGACTAGCGTTTCTCCTCACTTTCTCTCCCTGCCTCTTTCTTGTTGCCCTCAGCTTTTTAGAGATCTTTTACTAGGAGTGCAAAAGATAAACCACACCTGTTGTTGTTGAGATGGAACTTTTTCAACGGCAGAGAGAGGCTTTCTCCTATAACTTTCTCTCCTTTCGTCTTGATGCTGCTCTACGCTGTTTTTTGGGGGGCTTTTTGTGAGCCTGTTCGTTACAGCGACTCACACACAACGAGCCAGCAAGCAGGTGTCAGTGTTTTGCTCAAGGGTACTTTTACAGGGTGCACATGGCTGCGGCCATCCATGGAAACATGTCCGTCTCGGCGCTCTCCTCTTTGCACTGCCCAACGTTGACATCTTTCAACGGGATGAACCGTTCTCTAAATGAGCTTTTAGAGGAACGTTCTAGGCTGGATCTCCAGCTCTATATGCCCATAAGCCCCTGCATATGCAAATGAAGCAATGTAATAGGCTGCGTGATAGGTCCACCCTGGGGGCACGGGGGATGGAAGAGGGAGAGTGTGTGGGGGTTGGGGGGAGGGAGGGGGCATGTGATCAAAGTGGATCTCCTCCCCGTTAACCCATTCTGACCTGAGATCAGATTCATACGAGGTTTCCACTGGACACACACTGGTCTGATTAACCCATTCTGACCTGAGATCAGATTCTAAAAAATGTCAGTCGTTCTTCGATTTTTCAAAAATAGCAGACCTACAAGCTCGTATCGCGCCACTCGGTGGCGCGATATGAGCTTGTAGATCTGCTATTTTTCAATAGGTAAAGCATAACATGATGCTAACACCAAAATGGGTGCCCGGTCAGAATGGGTTAAGTGGCAGGCCGCTTGTCATCTGGATACAGACAGATTAGCTCCTCGCCAAGCAACGTGGCGAGGGAGCGATCACGCGCCGCGAAATGCATGCGTCTTCTCGTTCTCATTTTAAATTTGAAAAGGGAAATGAGGGGAACATGCACGTGTGTCTCTGTGCGTGCGCGTGTGTGTGTGTGTGTGTGTGTGTGTGTGCGTGTGTGTGCGTGTGTGTGCGTGTGTGTGTGTGTGTGTGTGTGTGTGTGTGTGTGATATGGGGGTTTGTAATTGTTACTTCATGATATGCTTCCCTACTGTGTGACAGACAGGAGGAGAAAGCCAACCGGTCCCCAGACCTCCTGCCAACACACACTCTTTCTCTTTTGCTCGACTCTTTCTTTTACTCCCCCCCCCCCCCACACACACACACACACACACACACACACATGAAGACGCACACACACACACACACGCGAGCACACACACGTGCGCACTACACTATAGTACTTAGTACAGGTCACAACATGGATCATTCAGAACATCTGACATTATGCCTACACTATAGTACTTATCAGGTCACAACATGGACCATTCATATGCATCCAGCCAGGGTCACTCCTGTGTGTGTGTGTGTGTGTGTGAGTGTGTGTGTGTGTGTGTGTGTGTGTGTGTGTGTGTGTGTGTGTGTGTGTGTGTGTGTGTGTGTGTGTGTGTGTGTGTGTGTGTGTGTGTGTGTGTGTGTGCGCGTTTGGGTGTGAGAACTGCAGAGTCTGTCTGTCTGCACAAGTTTCATCAGGATAATGAGCCCTGGCCACTCTTTTAGAACACACGCACGCACTTTTAACATTGTCCTATTATAGCGCCACTAGGATGCACATTTCTTCCAAACATCACAAACTTTCCTGACCTGGTGTAGACCTGGGCTCCAAGAGCACTTTTTCTATAGTTTCTGCGGCTGAGCTTTTCGGCTAATTGGGTTTGCGTATGGAGATAGATCCTTTGTTTTGAACGCCTAGTCCACACCTGTTTGGCTGTGGCTTTGCTGTCTGTCTGTCTATAACACAATAGGGCTTAAGTCAAGTGGGTAATATTATACGTTGACCACATACAGTGGTAGCGCAAGACCCAAAAGAGAAATTAGACGTTTGCCCCGGCTTCTTTATGGAAGACACACACAAAGAGGATATTTACATCACGACCCATAAAAAGTGTGCGAAACGGTGTTGTATCACGAAACACTGGTCAGGCTCAGGACCCGTGTTGCAAATTAATCGTCTTTTATGCGCCCACTGTCACTCTTCCCTGTCCTATACAAATAAACATACGAGTGCCACGAAGACAATGTTCTAAAAAGAAAGAAATGGGAAAAACGAACATGGCTGTGTGACTTTATGTGGCCCTTCAGATTGATGTTTACAGTAGGTCATTCAAATGCCATCTGTGTGCCTTGCAGATGTAGGCATTGATTCTGGCTCTGACTGCATCGCAGGAGCGTGCAAACAGAACCAGCCACAGAATTAAATTCAGTCACCCTGCAAGAACTTGGCCTGCATGAAGGCACAGTTACACATACATAAAGTGTGATCAAATTGATATTTAAGCTCAATTAATTTCAAATTAACTTACTCTCCAAATGTATCCAACCAGTATCCTACTTCTTCTACCTGATGGCTACATAATACATATTGCAGATAATATTCGTCCTCTATCCAGAGTCAGTGTCGAAGTGTCCTTGAGCAAGACTCTGAACCCCTAATTGCTCCCGATGTGCAGGTTGGTGCCTTGCATGGTTTCCTCCGCCATCGTTGTATGAATGTGTGAATGTAATGCACAATCGGACAAAATACAACCACCCCAATTGTATATTGCGACTACGGTCGCAGATTACTATGAAAACCCGCAAAACCTGTCAGTCACACTAAAACCTGTCCGCCCGTCACACCTCGTGACACGCTCCATATATGGCTGTCAGTCCATCACGCCTTGTGATACTGACCTCATCAAACCCTGGATAGCCATACATGGAGAAGACTGGATCATCACCTAGATCTGCATGGAGCCGGCCAGCAACTCTACATCTGACCTAGCTCTGGTCCATAGCCTTCTACTGCTTCTACGATTCTGCCCTGCAGTATAAGGCTATATGGGACTTTCAGTTTTAAATCTCAAATCGAAATCAGACCAGCCTCTCCTCTTTAACGTAAATAAAAACAACGTTTTTGCGACTCACCAAAACAAAGGCGGGTTGTGTCTACTTTCCTTAGTGAAGGAAAGATATTCCCCGGTGGAAACAAAATCCCCTTTTGGCCAAAAAGTACCGTTTATACGTGTGGTGGGGGGCTCAGAGTGCGTCCACTATAAGGAAAGTAGGCTTTCTAATGACACAACCCGCCTTTGTTTTGGTGAGTAGCAAAAACATTCAAGAGGAGAGGCTGGTCTGATTTCGATTTGAGATTTAAAACTGAAAGTCCCATATAGCCTTATACTGCAGGGAAGAATCGTAGAAGCAGTAGAAGGCTAGGACCAGAGCTACATCTGACCTCAACCCCTTAGAGCTCCATATATGGAGCCGAGTAGCCGACCTATTCTGACATTCCATATGTTGATTCTTCCCCATCCTTCCTTCCTCTTCCATGTCTCCCTTTTGACTGATACCTGTCCATCCAAACTCTAGATGGGCCTGGCCCAAAGTTATTAGTGCAGCCACAGCCGGAGAAAACCATAGTTCTCAACAGGCCCGAAAATGAAGGCGTGGCCCTACCTGGGCCCTAACTCGGCTGGCCTGAGGCCCCGCTAGACCTTACTAATTAGCACACATTTTACACCCTACCTGGCCCGAAAACGTAAAATAATAATAATAATAATAATTATACAAAATAATAAAAAGGTCCATATATGGGCATTCCCAGACCTATTGTTTCAGCGCCCTTTAGGGCGAGGGCACTTCTCACCCTCAGTGTGTCTTACTGGTATTAACATACGGTACTATACTATACAGATTGCACAAAATTACATTTTATTCATTAAGAAAAGTTTTATAGTGTCGCTTTAACCTTTTCTGCTCTGCTAAAAGCAGAGATACACTCATAAAGAAATAGTAAACATAGCTACCATCACTGCAGGCTAACACAAAATGAACATGGTTGGATTTGAAATACATCAGTATAATGCACCATATGAACCTACATGTATACAATGAATGCATACGATGATTGTGGGTACTGGAATAAGAAACCTGTTCTTCTCCCATTTGTGCAGTTTCTTCACATAATGTAATTAATTAATCCTAGCCGCACTCTCTGTCTGCGTATCTGCCGTTGACTGACAATTTTACCCAGCAGCATCCCTGTCCCCGTCTGGCATAGTTGCCAGGAGAGTTCTAGCATGGAGAGGGTATAAAGCCAGGCAGTCCAGCGCCACTGTTTCCTCCATTCACATGGTATTTGGCCGAAAGGTCAGATGAGCTATTTCAGAAAGGCCCCCAGTGAAAATCAATGGGAAAAACGAGCAGCCCCATTCCTGTTTAGCTGTTGTTGTTGCTGCTGCTGCTGCTGTTGGGTCTGCACTCACCCAGTCTGTACCGACACCCAGGCAGGATGCCAGGCAACGCTTTGTCAGAGAGAGAGAGAGAGGGAGGGATAGAGAGAGAGAGAGAGAGAGAGAGGGAGTGATAGAGAGAGGGAGGGAGAGGGTATAGGGAGGCCAAAAAAGAGGGGAAGGAGATGGCAAAAAAGGAGAGAGAACCAGGTAGAAAAAAGGTGTTAGAGAGAGAGAGGGAGAAGTGAGAGTGTGAAATGGTGAGAGGGCGGGCCGGCAGAGATACATCACAGTGTCAGACACACAGACACACTGCGGCCACAGATTCATCATCACAGCCCCGTCTGCAGGCGCAACTGGACACAGGAAGCGAGTGAACAAGAGAAGAGAGGGGAGAAGAGAAGGACAAAGAGAGAGAGAGATAGAGAACAGGAGAGCAGACAAATGGACCTCTTCTACAGCTGGCTGTGGAAAAGGATTCCTCTTTTAAAAGTTATCCCAAGAGCTCCTGTAATGTTGTTTTAATAGTGGGATAATTTTACCCACTATAACAGCTGCTGCTGAACTTTGAGTTTAATGTTTAGTTCAGTGCTGATATTTGTATACTATACTATACTATACACTATACTATTGTGTGTGTGTGTGTGTGTGTGTGTGTGTGTGTGTGTGTGTGTGTGTGTGTGTGTGTGTGTGTGTGTGTGTGTGTGTGTGTGTGTGTGTGTGTGTGTGTGTGTGTGTGTGTGTGTGTGTGTGTGCGTGCGTGTGTGTTTGTGTCGATGTATATCCTAGCAGTCCGTGTGCAAGAACCCTTCAAGGTGCTAGCTGTGCCAGAGTCCAAGTCAAAAGCTCACTGGTCAGTAACGGACAGTGTAGTGGTATGTTTTAAGCTGTGTGTGTGTGTGTGTGTGTGTGTGTGTGTGTGTGTGTGTGTGTGTGTGCACGCACACATGCGTGCGTGTGACTCTTAACCCCTATAGAATAGTCCGGGACGCCGGGGCAGGCACATGGCCCCTCGGCACTGCTCCTAGTTGCAC